>NC_081193.1:58474015-58486515 GCF_902713425.1 Acipenser ruthenus
CTGTCTGTCAGTCTGCAGCTGATCTGTATGTGCTGTAAACGGCTTAAACAACCACACAAGCTGCTCCAGTTTGGACCAATCACTGGTGAGCAAGATGTCGATGCAAAGCTCATCAAGAACTTGGTATAAAACAACCTTGGTCTCCAGAAGTCTCTAAATCATGTTCAGAGTACGATTCCAACTTGTCACACAGTCTTTAATCAGTGTTTTGACACACAAGGCTACGTACACACACACACTGCAGTTGGCTCAACAACAGTATTTACAAACGGCACTCACTGCGGTTGTTTGTTGTACACACACACACCTTTCATTACTGAAGTGAGTGACTCCCTGCTTAAACAAACCACTGAACCCGGGCCATCATTACTTGCCGATCATGAGGTTTTGTGCAACATGGAGGCTGTTTTTGTTTATGCTTTTGGAAGAAAGTACTGTATGTAATCGATTGAGAGCTCGTCAAGCACAGCTATGCTCTTTTCTGCAAAACCAGCTGAGACAGCGTTTTGCTTTTTCTGCACAGCTAAATACAGTGGTACTGATCTGCAGTACCATGACGGCAGATCAAAACATTTGGGCGATCTTCTGACCAGAAGGCTGGTGGGAACGACTTGAGTGGTTTCCAAGTGACTGGATTAAAAATGTACGCCTGTCTAAAGAGTCGTATATGCGTCTTTGTCATTTAGACATTTCATTCATACACACATGTAATAGGTAGAAAACTAATTACTGTCTCTTTAATAAAAAAAATGATAATCTCCATTTTTGGCAGGAGGGCATGATATCTGCCCAATCAGTGCCAATGGGGGGTGGGACAAAAATAATAAGGGAACAGGTACCAAATCTACACGGAAGTTCAAATATACCGGTTAAATAACTTTTGCTGCAGGTATACAATTATCTTACTAAAGTACTGAGCTTTATTATATCGATTATCAGATCTATTTCTTCCTCCAAAGCAGCATCTTTAGCTATCTTAAATAGAAACAAGGGATTTCTAGATCTGAAACGAGGCATTGGAATTTTTTTTGTAGTAGATACATTTTTTTACTTCGAAGAAAAGCTTGCCGTGTTAAATGTGGAGTGTTAAAAGTGAACTATTTAGTGAGTTATACCATCTGTTAAAAGAAGATTCCAGGAAATAAACAAACTGAGTTTTTTTTTCCTCTTATGAGTTATTCCAGCTAGAAAGCTAATATTTTGTGCAAGCAAACCAGGGACTGTGTACCTATACTGCCTTGAACTGTTTTTTGGAAACGTGACTGTTTACATTTTTTTTCTGCATTTTGAAGTACTGAACTTTTTTGAGTAGTATACGTTTTCTACAAATTATTATTTGTATTTATTTTGTTTGCAATAAGACTATATAATTGAAATTTTGTTTTATTTTAAAATAAACTGTTAAAAGCAAATTTTGCCATTGAACTTATTTTTTTAAAAGACTGACATTGGTTTGAACTGAAGAAAAAAAATGTTTTTTTTTCTAAAATCAAACAGCAAAGGTTAAATGACTGAAATAGTAAAATAAAGAAATACTGGTAAATTGTACCAAGGGAAAAACTGTTACAAAATCTTGTTGCAGTGACTGTGCTGATTGAGTGCATGTGAATAACCATTGAAATGTTAAAGTTTGAATGTTGAGGTTATTTTTCACGATTAAGGGATTAGAAGATGAGAGTAGTGTGTAGTTTGGGTAAATCTGATTACTGAAATTTGGTAAAGTGGGTAGCTGTAGAAGGGGACCAAATTTAGGATTCAGGCAAACTTCTAGATTTCTTCAGCTTTTCTCCCCAAACGAAATAATTCATTTTTTTTCAAAACACAACAGCACCAAGAAAATCAAGTTTTATTTTATTTTATGCTGTAATGAAAGTATTTTGGTTTACAACTTTGAATTGAATCTAAGGTTTCAGTAAGCTTATTGTTGAAGGTGATTTGATTTATCCCTGACATGGGGGTTTGTGATCAGGCCTCGTGATTGGTAACCCCACGTTACACACACACACACACACACACACACACACACACATATATATATTAGGGTTGTAAAATATTAAACAGTTAAACGTTTAAAAGATAAGTACTGTAATGAACTCTCTCTGGTTCACTATTAATTATACCTGTAACGGTTCTGCTGCCACCACCTTTGTTTATACCGGAAGGTCCGGTTGGAGAATGTGAACAAACTCGACAAGGCAACCCTGTATCACAAAAGAGTAATTTTTTATTTTAAACCATTGTCTAAAACCATCCAATAAGCTATTGTAATAGTTCAGATCACAGGGCAGGAATCTGAGGATACATCTCAGTGGTCACATGCACACACACACACACACACACACACACACACACACACACACACACACACACACACACACACAAACAACTATCCTACTAAAGTATTTGTCCAGAAAATTCACACAACACACACTGCAAATTCATAATTTGAATAAAATATCACACAGGAAATAATTAACTACAGCAATACAATATGTGCAAACTACACGCCAAACAATAAATATATAGAGATCGATTTTAGTGCAAAACAAGAGTATCGTCAACCCCCCACCCTGGATCCGATACAGTTCATAATTATAAAATATAAAACGGGATGGTAGGTAAGTAAGAAATGTTTAGAAACTACAAGATTTCTTAAACACCCCATCCCCCCTGAGCGCCACCAAAGTAATTCGAAGGGGGAAAAAGTAAACAATAGCCCGAGACTCCACTTAACTTATATGCAGGCTGCAGTCTTGTAATAAAGTTCATATGGTTTCTTTCTTCCCCTGCGTTGTCTCGTCTTCTCCAGTCAACACCAGCAAACTTCCGATCTCTTTCTCTGCATCCTCTCCCTTACGATCAGTCTCTCTCCCTTTTATCGGTATCTCATTAACTAATGTCCCGCACCTGAGGTTATTCACTCTCTGTCCAATGGAGGGGGACACCCCCCCCCTCTTTCCACAATCACTACACTACCCCCTCCTTGCAGTAAGACACGTCCCTGTGTCTTTATCCTTAGTGTCGGACAAAGTCCCTAAGCCACCCAGGCGGATGGCATTCACATACTGGCCACAGAGGGAGGGAGTCCACGGGTGGACCCATGTCCTCCACCATAGGCAAACCAGGATCCTCCCAAAGCTGAACAGGGGCTTCCTCCGTCTCCATCCCAGGTATCCTTGACTCAGTCTCTGCTCCACGTTGTCGTACTCCCCAGTCCACTGGAAACTGTCTCCTGGGAGAGGACGGAGGCTGTAGTCCACTTTCCAGCGATCTCCTCTGGGCCTGGACAGGAAGGAGCTCAGCACAATTCCTTAGATGTTCCTCATCCCTGATACCTATATCGAAACAAGGTTTAAGTCTGTTGTAATGCATAACAAAGTTAAAATATTCTCCTTCCAGTTGATATAGGACATCAGATATCTTCTGTATAATCCTATACGGTCCCTTGAACTTCTGCTGAAGCTTCGGGCATCGCCGCCCATCTTCGAGCAGAGTCTCGGACCCAAACCCTTTCCCCCACCGAATAAGTCTGATAATTCACCTTTAAATCGTACCACCCTTTCTGTTGCCTGGAAGCCCTCTCTTGATGTCTCTGCACTGCCTCTTGGACAGAAGTCAGGGTCGCAGCTAAGCCATTTACATATTCTGAAACGGAAGAAAACCCCACCCCAGGCTCTAAACCCATAAGAACATCTACAGGGAGGGTAATCTCACATCCAAATAATATCTTATAGGGTGGAAAATGGGTACTGGCTTGTACACTGCTCCTATAGGCTGTCATTACATAAGGTACTAATTCATCCCAGTCTGATTGGTTGGAATCTACAAAAGAGGCCAACATGGCAGTCAACGTCCTATTAAGTCGTTCAACGAATCCATCAGACTGAGGATGATAAGGTGTCGTCCTAGTCTTATGAATCTCCATCAACCGGCACATTTCTCTGAACAACAAGGAATCAAAATTGCAACCCTGATCAGTATGAATAACTCTATGGGCCCCCGATTGTAAACAAAACTGTTCCACTGTTACTTTTGCTATCGTAATAGCTTCTTGATTAGCTAAGGGGAAGGCTTCTGCCCACTTGGAGAAATAATCTGCAAATCACTAATATGTATTTGTTTCCCCTTTCAGTCTCAGGAAGGGGGCCTAAAATATCTAAGGCAACCCTCTCAAATGGCCAGGAGGCCCTAGAAGAAACTAGGGGTGCCCGGGGCGTAGCTCCTGTCAACTTATGGGTGGCACATATCCTACAGGACTTAACCCACTGTTTTACATCCCGCTCCCACCCCGGCCAAAAAAAACATGCTCTTATTTTTTCCTTCAATTTATTAATACCCAGGTGTCCCCCAGTCTGACTGTCATGAAGATGGCGTAGTACTTCTGGTACCAATGACCTGGGTAAAACGACCTGACCATCATTCCCCTCGTGTTGCCCTACAACTATCCTCACCTGTAACCCGTCCACCACCTGCAGTTGTTCCCACAACTCCAACAACCAATTAAATACCGGCTCTCCATCAGTAGAAGGGTCACCTTTCTGTCCACTATGCTTCAGCTGGATCAACTATTGTATTTCCGGATCTTCCTGTTGAGATTTGCGCAAATCCCAATCCTCTCTGACCTCGGAACTACTTTCTTCTGACTCCTGTAGTTGCAACACCTGGTTTGCCTCCCCTTCAACTGGAGTCATCTGAGGTCACCGGGAGAAAGCATCCGCATTATTGTGCAATTTCCCCGGCCGATGTTCGATATCATACTCAAATGGTGCTAGTCGTTCTCGCCACCTGGCTAGCTGTCCCTCAACCTGGCCAAAGTTATGTATCCATCGTAGGGAACTATGATCCGTCTGCAACAAAAATTTTCTCCACAGTAAATAATGCTTGAAATAGTCAGTAAAAACAACTACAGCCAACAACTCCTTTTTTGTGGTAGCATAATTTCGTTCTTGACGGGTTAAAGTCTGGCTTGCATACGCGACAACCTGTTCCCGCCCTCCCCCAACTTGGGAGAGGACTGCCCTAATCCCCAAGTCACTAGAATCAGTGTCCAAAACAAAGATCTTATTGGGGTCAGGGAAAGCAAGGATAGGGGCACTCACCAATCGCCGTTTTAGCCGATGAAAGGACTCTTGACACTCTGATGTCCATTGAAACGCTCTCCCCTTCTCTGTTAACTGATGTAAGGGGCAGGCGATCTCGGCAAACCCACCAACGAACCGTCTATAATAAGACGCCAAGCCCCCAAAACTCCGGACCTCAGTTACTTTAGTAGGCGCTGGCCAATCCTCTACAGCTACGATTTTATCTGGGTCCACTGCCACGCCCTTATCCGAAATGATGTGACCCAGGTACCGGACGCAATCAGCAAACAGTTGACATTTGGAGGGCTTCACTTTCAGGTTTGCAGCCTTCAACTTCTTGAGGACATCCTCCAATCATATTAAATGTTCCTGAAAATTTCTTCCAAAAACAATTATATCATCCAAATAAATGAGACAGGTAACCCATTGCAAGTCCGCTAATACCAATTCCATGAGACGCTGAAATGTTCCTGGAGCATTACATAGTCCAAACGGCAAAACATTAAACTCATACAAATCCTGCCGAGTTGTAAACGCAGTCTTCGCTTTCAGATCAACCTCCACCTGCCAGTAACCACTGGCCAGGTCAAGGGTAGAAAACCACTTTGCTGCTGCCAAAGCATCCAGGGTGTCATCAATACGGGGGAGTGGATAGGCGTCTTTACTAGTCACCTCGTTCAAACGTCTATAATCAATACAAAACCTCACCCCCCGTCTTTCTTCCGGACTAACACCACTGGTGTGGCCCAGGGGCTGTGTGAGGGCCTGATAATCCCATTATTTTGCATCTCCCTAAGGTGGGTATTAACTTCAGCTTGGAAGTGGACGGGCACATGGCGAGGGCACATTTTAATTGGCTGTGCATCACCCGTTACAATCTTATGATAGACTAACTGAGTCCTACCCAGGTCATGGTCCCCACTACTAAATACATCATAATTACTATGCAACAGCCCACTTACTGCCCTTAGTTCACTACTTGACAACCACCGCTTATGTAAGCCCAACTCCTGTATAAGGGCATCAGTACGACCAGACTGGACCTGCCCTGGCTGATCCTCCCCCAACTTATCTATCACCACAGCTCGACTATGAAATTCACCCATTTTCATTCCTTTATGCAAGACCTGCGGTTCTACCGTTACATTAATCAGCCTTAGGGGAGTATAACCCTGATCCAATTTAGTCATCACCCTTGCCATGAGCACATAATGTCTTTCTGTAGAGCCCCCTAGAGGCTCTACCATACCCTCACCCTCCATGTCTAACATACCCTCAACCCACCCCCATACAATCATCTCAGTTCAAGGCATAATAGTAACACTCTCTCCCATAACTACTTGCCTAACATCTGTCTCTCCAGACACATACACTAGAGGGAGCTGTTTCCCCAAAATACAACAGCAATCTCTCGCTAAATCCAATTCGGTGCAATGTTTCTTTAAAGTCCATTCCAATCAAAGCAGGTTGACTCAAATTTTTAGCAACCAAAAAATCAATATTCAATGCCAGTCTATCAAAGTTACAGGAAACCTCCCATTTTCCTTCAATCTCCAACTGACCTCCATTTGTTCACACCTTCTAATCTCCACAGGGCTCCCAGCATACTGCTTCTGCCAATACCGGTAGTCCAATAGCGAAACCAGAGCACCAGTATCTATCAAAAGTTGCAACCTCTTACCCTTTATTTCCCCTTCCAGAAAGACACGGAGACCTGGGCCAACAGAATAAGCTTTAACTTTGGGTCCCTTAATAGAATCACAGCAGACAACCGACCCTCATCGACCATCTGTTCTAGCTTCCCTGAAGATCGGGACAATCTCGTCTCAAGTGTCGATCACATCCACACTCCCAACACACCTTATTTTTATTGTACCTATCCTTTGTATCATAACTCCGTGGGCCTCCACCCTCTGCTGCTTCTACTCTGGGGGGACCAGTCACTCTCCTTCTATTAAGTGGTTCCTTATTCCCCTGTGTTAACTGATCTTGAAAAGCTACCTTTAATTGTTGTACCTCTTGTCTTAATGTTTCCACCATACCCAACATGTTACCTGTACTTTCACTCTCTCTCAATTCCTCCCCTTCTTCCAACTTCACTCCCCTCACAGAGTGTCCATAGGTTCCAATTTCTTTTCAAATTCCCTAATTAGTTCTAATTTTGATGCCAAATTAATGGCTTCCTCTAAACTTGTGGGTTTTGCACTTCTTAATTGGATGCGAAAATCCCCATTACCAACATGCATTATAAAATGATCACGTGCTAAAATATCCTGGGTATTAACATCCATACTAGTATAAGCCTTCTCTACTAACCTACAAATAGCATTCCCAAAATCACGTACAGACTCTTTAGTTTGCCGTCTCCTATTTCCAAAATCCATCCTATACCATTCACTGCTAGTTGACGTCGTCAAATATGTGCCCATAGCTTTCTTAAGCTCCACATAATTTGTGAGTGCTATTGCCGGTAAACCCCAATAAATTTCACATGCTCTCTTCGATAATAACAGAGTCATAAATTTTAATTTAAAAATATCATTCCATTTATTTACTTCTGCGGCTGCTTCATACTGATCTATCCAATGCAACCAGCCCCTCCCCTGTAAAGGTTTCCGGTCACAGGTCTCTGTATCTGCTCACACCCCCAGGGGGTTGATTGAACTACTTGCCTCCTCAGTCATCGTTCACACACCACAAATTTACTTATAATTCAATCCCACCGCTGCCACCACTGTAATAAACCCTCTCTGGTTCACTATTAATTATACCTGTAACGGTTCTGCTGCCACCACCTTTTTTTATACCGGAAGGTCCGGTTGGAGAATGTGAACAAACTCGACAAGGCAACCCTGTATCACAAAAGAGTAATTTTTTATTTTAAACCATTGTCTAAAACCATCCAATAAGCTATTCTAATAGTTCAGCTCACAGGGCAGGAATCTGAGGATACATCTCAGTGGTCACATTGTAGCACTGTTGCTACATATGTGGGTGTAATTTTCACTCACCTGTCTCTAAGTAAAGGCAGTAGCCTGGCCAGGCCAACCTATAAAAACTACATTTCCCAGTATCCATTTCTTTCTTTCTTTCACCCCATTGGTCCATTCAAAATTTCATCCACCAATCCTCTCACACAGTCAATCTTCACCTGTCTCTTATTTCTCTGATTGTGGGGGGTTGGGAGTGTGTTTTTTTTCCTGTAGCTAGCACCTTGGTTAGAGAGTCTGTCTACCTTTTGAAACCTAATCGTTATACTGTTAGCTAGATAGTATTCTTTAGCCTTTGTTTTTCTTTTTATCTGCTGCTTTAGTTTATTGTCTAGTTACCGTTTTTTGCTTAATTAGGTGGGGTAGTGTCTTTTGTGTTTTTTGCTGGAGTGTGTGGTTGTATGTTTTTGTGCATCTGTTCTGGACTGTTTGCAACCTCAGTTTTCATCAAACATCCATTTCATCGCTCTCAATGTTTTTCATCTCCTGAAGACCTCTACATCATCGTTCACATTCCTCCCAAGTAATTAACTGGACTTCCATACCGGTTTGGTGAGCTCTTTCCGTTGACTTTGTCATCATTGTTGTTTTTTTTCTTTTGTTACTTTTTGGGACTTCATTACTTTTTTGTTGATTTATATTTTGTGTTGCATTGTTTATTCATTCTGTATATTAATCATCCTCCGTGTCAGTAATTTTTAAATTGTTGTGGTTATATTCTTAAGCTCTGCTGTGTATCTTCATTTATAATCTGTTTTCCTGGGTTTGTTTACACTATATTCTCTTCCTTGTCACTCTGTCCCTAATTGAGTTGTTTTCTTCTGTAATTGTTTAGTCTTATTCTTTTTGTCAAGCTTTGTGTTCCTTGGAATAAACCGGTGTTTGTTTAGTTAAATGGACGCATTGTGACGACCCTGTTTTACTGTCAGTCACCCTTACTGACTTATTTAGTTTTAATTATTTGGCCAGTAGTATCTCCTAAGGGAGGACAGTACAGTTGCCTATCAACTGTGTAGGGTGACCGTTACAACATTCGCGCACACACACACACACACACACAACTATCCTACTAAAGTATTTGGCCAGAAAATTCACACAACACACACTGCAAATTCATAATTTGAATAAAATATCACACAGGAAATAATTAACTACAGCAATACAATATGTGCAAACTACATGCCAAACAATAAATATATAGAGATCGATATTAGTGCAAAACAAGCGTATCGTCAACCCCCCACCCTGGATCCAATACAGTTCATAATTATAAAATATAAAACGGGATGGTAGGTAAGTAAGAAATGTTTAGAAACTACAAGTTTTCTTAAACACCCCATCCCCCCCCCTGAGCGCCACGAAAGTTATTCGAAGGGGGAAAAAGTAAACAATAGTCCAAGACTCCACTTAACTTATATGCAGGCTGCAGTCTTGTAATAAAGTTCATATGGTTTCTTTCTTCCTCTGCATTGTCTCGTCTTCTCCAGTCAACACCAGCAAACTTCCGATCTCTTACATGTCTATCACTCTTTTTTTTTTTTTTTTAAATATGACCCCTCTCGTTATCGCGATATTTGGTAAATACTTTTCCAGAGCAGTACGGCTACTCATAGTTTGAAGATGGAGCGATCGAAAAGAAGTAATGCCTGGAATCATTTTACAAAAATAAGACCTGTAACAGTTAAATGTAAACTGTGTAATACAGAACTGATGTATATAGGCAGCACTGGAGCAATGCTGAACCATTTGAAGCTGAAACATCCCTCTGTTTCATGTGAAGGAGACAAAAATCAAACAACGCTGACAGCGTTTGTATCTGGCAGTGCAAGGAAATGCAACACACAACGTGTCGAAAAACTGAGTTGCTGTGTACCATGATCACTACAGATATGTTGCCTGCAAGTTTCGTTGAGGGTACAGGTTTTCGTGCATTGATGAGTTTTGTAGAACCTGAATACCGTGTTCCTGTGAGACAGACTGTGACCTCGCGACTAGAAAAGTGTTATGAAGACCTTGTGAAGTCACTCCATGAAAAATTGGAAACAGTCGTTAATGTAGCTTTCACCACAGACTGCTGGACAGCATTAACTACAGAAAGCTACATGACTGTCACTTGCCATTATATTGAAAATTTGGAGCTTTGATCCGCAGTTCTACAAACCGAAAGTATGCCAGAACGACATACAGCAGCAAACCTTGCTAAAAAATTAAACATGACAGTGGAAAGATGGGGTCTGGCAGGCCGTGTCTTGGCGTGTGTACATGATAATGCAAGCAACATTCTGCTCGCCAACACACCGAGGTATGTTACATGGGAATCTGTCAGAGGTTTTGCCCATACTTTGCAGTTAACCATAAATGATAGATATATATATATATATATATATATATATATATATATATATATATATATATATAAAAATATATATAAAAGCCATGTTTAATCACACAGAAATGTCTGCTAAGGTACGTTTACATAACAAAGCGTTTTCCAAAAACTAATGTTTTCGGAAACCTGAATCAGAAAACTGATTTTCTTAAAACGTCACTTTTCTGTGTTTACATGATTAACGATAGAAAATCTAATTAAGGGCAGCAGTGTGGAGTAGTGGTTAGGGCTCTGGACCCATGACTGGAGGGTCGTGGGTTCAATCCCCGGTGGGGGACACTGCTGCTGTACCCTTGAGCAAGGTACTTTACCTAGATTGCTCCAGTAAAAACCCAACTGTATAAATGGGTAATTGTATGTAAAAATAATGTAATTGTATGTAAAAATAATGTAATATCTTGTAACAATTGTAAGTCGCTCTGGATAAGGGCATCTGCTAAGAAATAAATAATAATGCAAAGTACTGTAGTACGATTTGAAGACTGGAAATTTCTGTGATAGAACGGAGACCAATCCAATATAGTGCTTTATCGAAATGCCAGGTCTTAAATTCGAAGATTAGCCTACTGTCCTATAGCTCTATTCAGAAAAGTGTGTTTACATTTTGTTAGTTTTCGGAATTTAATCGGAATTTTCTAAGTGCTGTTTTCTGAAAACTGACTGTGACAGGATGGCGCAAGGGATGAGGCCCAGAGACAGACTGCAGTTAAATAGAACAAAAGACTTTTATTAAATAGAACACACATAATAAACAGGCACGAAGGCCAAACAAAAAGGTTCTTAAACACAAATACAATAAACACAAAGTAAACTTACAAAATAAGGCTTCAAGGCTGAGCTTTGCCTTCACTGGATTGCAAAATTAACAAAAAAAACAGCACACAAAGAAAAACCAGCAAGCAACACAAAAAAAAAAAAAACACTTGCTTCCTCAGCTACCTCTCCCTACTGAGGCGCTGAGGCCTCCTTTTATGTCAGGTGGCTGGGTGCTAATTGATTGTTCATTATTCCCACCTGACACAATAAACCTGGGCAGGGAGGAGAATTTCCTCCCCTTCTCGCTCTCGGGTCCGTGGCTCCTCCCCTTACGGCTCTCGGGACGGCGGCTCCACCCCCTCTGGATCTTGGGACGACAGCAGCAGGGGAACCAGCAGGAATGCTGCCTCTGCTGGTGGCGGTGGGAGCGACACACAGTCCTCCCACGGAGGTGGAGGCGGCACCAGCAGGTATTCTCCCTCTGCTGATGCACCGACTCCCCCCTCTTGCACTGTGGACGTTTGGGCTCCTCCCACTCAGGCACAGGACGTTCGGGATCCTCCCACTCAGGCGCAGGACGTTCGGGATCCTCCCACTCAGGCGCAGGACGTTCGGGCTCCTTCCACTCAGGCACAGGACGTTCGGGATCCTCCCACTCAGGCGCAGGACGTTCGGGATCCTCCCACTCAGGCGCAGGACTTTCTGGCTCCTCCCACTCAGGCGCAGGACGTTCGGGCTCCTTCCACTCAGGCGCAGGACGTTCGGGCTCCTCCCACTCAGGCGCAGGACGTTCGGGCTCCTCCCACTCAGGCGCAGGACGTTCGGGCTCCTCCCACTCAGGCGCAGGACGTTCGGGCTCCTCCCACTCAGGCGCAGGACGTTCGGGCTCCTCCCACTCCAGGTCTGTGTCCTGTAAGACCTCCAGGCAGTGGTGCTCCTCATGCCCGTACTGCATGCATTGGGTGCACCACTCCTCTTCCTCCCATGTCTTCCTTCCTCTCTGCCTCCTTCTCCTCACCTCTGTTTGGGTGGGGCAGATGGCCACTGTGTGCCCAAACTCCCCACAACCAGGGCACTACTCATCTACTATGTAGATCGGGCCGATGTCCTCCGGTGGCAGCTGTTGCTGCTGCCTCTTACAGCTCTTCCTCCTTTTTCCTCCCATCCTCTCTTTTTTTTTTTTGGAAAAAAAAGAGAAATCACAAAAAAAAATTGCTATTCAAAAAAAAAAAAAATTCTGCAGTACTGCTCAGAACCTCCCGGAGGCTCTATATCCCACTACTA